>NC_140691.1:532500-562500 GCF_054131305.1 Coturnix japonica | reverse complement strand
TTCCCTTCTCTTCCCTTCCCTTCTCTTCTCTTTCTCCTCGTCGCCCGCGCGTGAGTAGGCCCGGCCCGGCCTGGACCGGCACGGCCTCTGTCACGAAGAAGGGGGTCGCTTGCGTGGCCGAGGAGGGATGGGGGGGTCCGCGACGGGGTTGCGGGTATGCGGGTAGACCTGTCTGCCGGCCGGCGCCTGATCTTCCCGGCCCCGCATCCGTCCTCCACCTTCCCCCCCCCCGGTCCACACCGCACGAGCGGGAACCCGACCCGTACCCGACGGCGGCCCGCCTCCGCCTGCCCCCACCCTGGCCCTCGCCCACAACCCGCCCTCTCCCGGACGCATCTCGCCCGACCGGCCCGCAACTGTGTTTTTTTATTTGTTTGTTTGTTTGTTTGTTGTTTGGTCAGTCACTCGCTCCGTTATTTGTTTGGACCCGATTGGCCCGTTTGGTTTTTTTCTTTTCTTTCCTTTTTCCGCCGGGGTGCTCCTGACGGCTCGGCTCAATGGCGGCTCGACTCGGCGACCGGAGCCCGCCAAAACGCCTCGCCGCCCCCCAGCCCCGCCGCCGCCACCACCACCACCGCCACCACCGCCACCACCTCCTCCTCCCGCCGAAAATCCTACGTACCGTTCCACCTCATCTGCCGGCTGGGAGAGAGGCTAGGCGCGAACCCCGCGGGGGACGCGGCCGCCTCCCGCCGGCCCACCTCTCACCGCTGCCGTCTTCCCGCCGCTCTTCCGCCATCCCTCGCCACGCGGCCTGCCCGCAGTCCGGAAATCCGGCCCGAACGGACCCCGGTGGGCGGGGCCCGCGCACGCGCCCACGCTCTTCCTGCAGAGCTGGGGAGGCGAGGGGGGCGGGGCGGCTTTTTCAAAATCTAAAAAAGTGGAAAGTAAAGAAGAACCCACGAGAAAAACAAACAAACAAATAAACAAACAAACAAACAAACGGAAAATAATAAAACCGAGAGGGCGCGTGGGGGCACGGACAAACGATCGAACGGACCAAAGTACGAACGAGCGGACGAACAAACAAACACGCAGACAAAAGGGCAAAACCGCGGTGGCGGTGGCGGGACGGCGAGAAGCCCGGGTGCGCACTGACCCAGCGAACAGCGACCGGCTCGTACGTGCACCCTGGTCGTTCCGCGGCTGCGGCCGAGTGGCGTCTCCGGCACGGTCAACACGGCTCGACCCCTGGCCATCGTGGCTCGAGTGCGCCGGCACGGTCCAACGTCTCCCAACGGGCTCCGTTCGGTTCGGACGTTCCGCGGTGGCGTCCAGCGGTCTCAGCCGCGGCGGCTCGAGTGCGCCGGCACGGTCCAGCCTCTCCCGGCAGGCTCCGCTCGGCTTGGACGTTCCGCGGAAGTGGCCAAGTGTCGCTCTCATGGCGGCTCCTCTGCGCTGGCACTGTCTACCCGGCTCCGAGCGTCTCCAGAGGGTGGGGGGAAGGGCGGGGGGGGCACGGCGTCGGCGGCTAGGCGTCGCTGCCCATGCGTCTCGACTAGGTCGGCACGGTCTACCCGGATCCGAGCGGGCCGTGGTGCTCGGACGTTCCTCGGAATCAGCCAAATGTCTTTCCCGTGGCGTCTCCGCAAGCAAAAACGCATAGCCGGCGCCGCAAAGCTTGCGAGCCACACCGAGCCGGGGAAACCGTGCCGTGGAGCAGCTGTGGGGCACATGTGGGTCAGATCTATGGGGTAGGAGCTTCTGTGAGACTGACGTGGGTCAGATCTATGGGGCAGGAGCTGCTGTAGGGCACATGTGGGTCAGACCTATGGGGCAGGAGCTGCAGAAGGGATGATGTAGGTCAGATCTATGGGGCAGGAGTTGCTGTGGGGCAGATGAGGGACATATCTATGGTGCAAAATCTGCTGTTGGACTGATGTGGGTCAGATCTATGAGTTTGGAGCTGCTGTGGGGCACATGTGGGTCAGATCTATGGGCCAGGAGATGCTGTGCGGCTGATTTGGGTGAGATCTATGGCTCAGCAGCTGCTGTGGGTCTGATGTGGGTGAGATCTATGGCGCAGGAGCTGCTGTGCGGCTGATGTGGGTCAGATCTATGGGGCAGGAGCTGCTGTGGGGCACATGTTGGTCAGATCTATGGTGCAGGAGATGCTGTGGGGCTGATTTGGGTCAGATCTATGGGTCAGCAGCTGCTGCGGGGCTGATTTGGGTCAGATCTATGGGTCAGAAGCTGCTGTGGGTCTGATGTGGGTCAGATCTATGGGGCAGGAGCTGCTGTGGGGCTGATGTGGGTCAGATCAATGGGGCAGGAGCTGCTGTGGGGTTGATGTGGGTCAGATCTATGGGGCATGATCTATTTTGGGGCTGATGGTGGTTAGATCTATATGGCAGGAGCTGCTGTGGGGCACATGTGGGTCAGACCTCTGGGGCAGGAGCTGCTGTGTGGCTGATGTTGGTCAGATCTATGGGGCAGGAGTTGCTGTGGGGCAGAAGAGGGACATATCTATGGTGCAAAATCTGCTGTTGGACTGATGTGGGTCGGATCTATGAGTGTGGAGCTGCTGTGGGGCACATGTGGGTCAGATCTATGGTGCAGGAGATGCTGTGGGTCAGATCTATGGGGCAGGAGCTGCTGTGGGGAACATGTGGGTCAGGTCTCTGGGGCAGGAGCTGCTGTGGGGCAGATGTGGGTCAGATCTATGGGGCACGAGCTGCTGTGGGGAACATGTTGGTCAGATCTATGGGGAAGAGCTGCTGTTGGTCTGATCAATGGGGCAGGAGCAGCAGTGGGGCAGATTTAGGTAAGATCTATAAGGCAGGAGCGGCTGTGGGGCAGATGTGGGTCAGATCTATGGGGCAGGAGCTGCTGTGGAGCAGATGTGGGTCAGATCTATGGGGCAGGAGCTGCTGTGGGGCAGATGTGAGTCAGATCTATAGGGCAGGAGCTGCAGTGGGGCTGATGTGGGTCAGATCTATGGGGCAGGATCTCCTATGGGGCTGATGTGGGTAAAATCAATGGGGCAGAGCTGCTCTGGGGCACATGTGGGTCAGATCTATGGAGCAGGAGATGCTGTGGGGCAGATTTGAATCAGATCTATAGGGCAGGAGCTGCTGTGGGACAGATCTATGGAGCAGGAGCTGCTGTGGGGCACATGTGGGTTAGATCTATGGGGCAGGAGATGGTGTGGGGCAGATTTGGGTCAGATCTATGGGTCAGCAGCTGCTGCGGGGCTGATTTGGGTCAGATCTATGGGTCAGCAGCTGCTGTGGTTCTGATGTGGGTCAGATCTATGGGGCAGGAGCTGCTATGGGGCACATGTGGGTCAGATCTATGGTGCAGGAGATGCTGTGGGGCTGATTTGGGTCAGATCTATGGGTCAGCAGCTGCTGCGGGGCTGATTTGGGTCAGATCTATGGGTCAGCAGCTGCTGTGGGTCTGATGTGGGTCAGATCTATGGGGCAGGAGCTGCTGTGGGGCTGATGTGGGTCAGATCAATGGGGCTGAAGCTGCTGTAGGTCATATCTATTGGGCAGCAGCTGCTTTACATATGATGTGTGTCAGATCTATGGGGCAGGAGCTGCTGAGGGGCTGATGTGGGTTAGATCTATGGGGCAGGAGCTGCAGTGGGGCTGATGGGGGTCAGATCTATAAGGCAGGAGCTGCTGTGGGGCTGACTTGGGTCAGACTTATGAGGCAGGAGCTGCTGTGGGGCAGATTTGGGTCAGATCTATGGGGCAGGAGCTGCTGTGGGGTTGATGTGGGTCAGATCTATGGGGCATGATCTATTTTGGGGCTGATGGTGGTTAGATCTATATGGCAGGAGCTGCTGTGGGGCACATGTGGGTCAGACCTCTGGGGCAGGAGCTGCTGTGTGGCTGATGTTGGTCAGATCTATGGGGCAGGAGTTGCTGTGGGGCAGAAGAGGGACATATCTATGGTGCAAAATCTGCTGTTGGACTGATGTGGGTCGGATCTATGAGTGTGGAGCTGCTGTGGGGCACATGTGGGTCAGATCTATGGTGCAGGAGATGCTGTGGGTCAGATCTATGGGGCAGGAGCTGCTGTGGGGAACATGTGGGTCAGGTCTCTGGGGCAGGAGCTGCTGTGGGGCAGATGTGGGTCAGATCTATGGGGCACGAGCTGCTGTGGGGAACATGTTGGTCAGATCTATGGGGAAGAGCTGCTGTTGGTCTGATCAATGGGCCAGGAGCAGCAGTGGGGCAGATTTGGGTAAGATCTATAAGGCAGGAGCGGCTGTGGGGCTGATGTGGGTCAGATCTATGGGGCAGGAGCTGCTGTGGAGCAGATGTGGGTCAGATCTATGGGGCAGGAGCTGCTGTGGGGCAGATGTGAGTCAGATCTATAGGGCAGGAGCTGCAGTGGGGCTGATGTGGGTCAGATCTATGGGGCAGGATCTCCTGTAGGGCTGATGTGGGTAAAATCAATGGGGCAGAGTTGCTCTGGGGCACATGTGGGTCAGATCTATGGAGCAGGAGATGCTGTGGGGCAGATTTGAATCAGATCTATAGGGCAGGAGCTGCTGTGGGTCAGATCTATGGAGCAGGAGCTGCTGTGGGGCACATGTGGGTTAGATCTATGGGGCAGGAGATGGTGTGGGGCAAATTTGGGTCAGATGTATGGGGCAGGAGCTGATGTGGGGCTGATGTGGGTCAGATCTATAGGGCAGGAGCTGCAGTGGGGCTGATGTGGGTCAGATCTATGGGGCAGGATCTCCTGTGGGGCTGATGTGGGTCAAATCACTGGGGCAGAGCTGCTGTGGGGCACATGTGGGTCAGACCTCTGGGGCAGGAGCTGCAGAGGGGATGATGTAGGTCAGATCTATGGGGCAGGAGTTGCTGTGGGGCAGATGAGGGACATATCTATGGTGCAAAATCTGCTGTTGGACTGATGTGGGTCAGATCTATGAGTTTGGAGCTGCTGTGGGGCACATGTGGGTCCGATCTATGGGGCAGGAGATGCTGGGGGGCTGATTTGGGTCAGATCTATGGGGCAGGAGCTGCTGTGGGGCTGATGTGGGTCAGATCTATTGGCAGGAGATGCTGTGGGTCAGATCTATGGGGCAGGAGCTGCTGTGGGGAACATGTGGGTCAGGTCTCTGGGGCAGGAGCTGCTGTGGGGCAGATGTGGGTCAGATCTATGGGGCAGGAGCTGCTGTGGGGAACATGTTGGTCAGATCTATGGGGAAGAGCTGCTGTTGGTCTGATCAATGGGGCAGGAGCAGCAGTGGGGCAGATTTGGGTAAGGTCTATAAGGCAGGAGCGGCTGTGGGGCTGATGTGGGTCAGATCTATGGGGCAGGAGCTGCTGTGGAGCAGATGTGGGTCAGATCTATGGGGCAGGAGCTGCTGTGGGGCAGATGTGAGTCAGATCTATAGGGCAGGAGCTGCAGTGGGGCTGATGTGGGTCAGATCTATGGGGCAGGATCTCCTGTGGGGCTGATGTGGGTAAAATCAATGGGGCAGAGCTGCTCTGGGGCACATGTGGGTCAGATCTATGGAGCAGGAGATGCTGTGGGGCAGATTTGAATCAGATCTATAGGGCAGGAGCTGCTGTGGGTCAGATCTCTGGAGCAGGAGCTGCTGTGGGGCACATGTGGGTTAGATCTATGGGGCAGGAGATGGTGTGGGGCAGATTTGAGTCAGATGTATGGGGCAGGAGCTGCTGTGGGGCTGATGTGGGTCAGATCTATGGGGCAGGAGCTGCTGTGGGGCAGATGTGGTCAGATCTATGGGCAGGAGCTGCTGTGCTGCACATCTTGGTAGGGTCTATGGGGCAGGAGCTGCTGTGTTGCACATGTGGGTCAGATCATTGGGGCAGGAGGTGCTGTGGGGCTGATGTTGGTCAGATCTTTGGGGCAGCAGCTCCTGTGGAGCAGATCTGGGTTAGATCTATGTCGCAGGAGCTGCTGTGGGGCAGACGTGGCACATATCTATGGGGCAAAATCTGCTGTGGGGCTGATGTGGGTCAGATATATGGGGTAGGAGCTGCTGTGGGGCTGATGTGGGTCAGATCTATGGGCAGGAGCTGATGTAGGGAAGATTTGGGTCTGATCTATGGGTTAGGAACTGCTGTGGTTCAGATCTATGGGGCAGGAGCTGCAGAGGGGATGATGTAGGGCAGATCTATGGGTTAGGTGCTGCTTTGGGGAAAATGTGGGTCAGATCTGTGGGGTAAAATCTGCTGTGGGGCAGATGTTGTTCAGATCTATGGGGCAGGAGCTTCTGTGGGGTTGATGTTGGTCAGATCTATGGGTCAGGAGCTGCTGTGGGGCAGATGTGGGTCAGATCTATGGGGCAAGAGCAGCTGTGGTGCAGATGTGGGTCAGATCTATGGGGCAGGAGCTGCTGTGGGGCTGATACGGTTAAGATCTATGGAGTGGGAGATGCTATGGGGCTGATGAGGGTCAGATCTATGGGGCAGGAGCTGAAGTGGGGCTGATGTTGGTCAGATCTATAGGGCAGGAGCTGCAGTGGGGCTGATGTGGGTCAAATCAATGGGGCAGAGCTGCTCTGGGGCACATGTGGGTCAGATCTATGGAGCAGGAGCTGCTGTGGGGCTGATGTGGGTCAGATTTATGAGTCAGGAGCTGATGTGGGGCAGATGAAGGGCAGGAGCTGCTGTGGGGCACATGTGAGTTAGATCTATGGGGCAGGAGATGGTGTGGGGCAGATTTGGGTCAGATGTATGGGTCAGGAGCTGCTGTGTGGCTGATGAGGGTCAGATCTATGGAGCATGGGCTGCTGTGGGTCAGATCTACAGGACTGGAGCTGCAGTGGAGCACATGTGGGTCAGTTCTATGGGGTAGAAGCTGCTGTGGGGCTGATGGGGGTCATATCTATAAGGCAGGAGCTGCTGTGGGGCTGACTTGGGTCAGATCTATGAGGCAGGAGCTGCTGTGGGGCTGACTTGGGTCAGATCTATGGGGCAGGAGCTGATGTGGGGCTGATGTTGGTCAGATCTATTGGGCAGGAGCTGCAGTGGGGCTGATGTGGGTCAGATCTATAGAGCAGGAGCTGCTGTGGGGCAGATTTGAATCAGATCTATAGGGCAGGAGCTGCTGTGGGTCAGATCTATGGGCAGGAGCTGCTGTGGGGCACATGTGAGTTAGATCTATGGGGCAGGAGATGGTGTTTGGCAGATTTGGGTCAGATGTATGGGTCAGGAGCTGCTGTGTGGCTGATGTTGGTCAGATCTATGGGGCATGGGCTGCTGTGGGTCAGATCTACAGGACTGGAGCTGCAGTGGAGCACATGTGGGTCAGTTCTATGGTGTAGAAGCTGCTGTGGGGCTGATGGGGGTCATATCTATAAGGCAGGAGCTGCTGTGGGGCTGACTTGGGTCAGATCCATGGGGCAGGAGCTGCTGTGGGGCTGATGTGGGTCAGATTTATGAGTCAGGAGCTGCTGTGTGGCTGATGTGGGTCAGATCTATGGGGCAGGAGCTGCTGTGGGGCTGATGGTGGTTAGATCTATATGGCAGGAGCTGCTGTGGGGTACATGTGGGTCAGACCTATGGGGCAGGAGCTGCAGAGGGGATGATGTAGATCATATCTATGGGGCAGGAGTTGCTGTTGGGCAGATGAGGGACATATCTATGGTGCAAAATCTGCTGTTGGACTGATGTGGGTCAGATCTATGAGTTTGGAGATGTTGTGGGGCACATGTGGGTCAGATCTATGGTGCAGGAGCTGCTGTGGGGCTGATTTGGGTCAGATCTATGGGGCAGGAGCTGCTGTGGGGCTGATGTGGGTCAGATCTATGGGGCAGGAGATGCTGTGGGTCAGATCTATGGCGCAGGAGCTGCTGTGGGGAACATGTTGGTCAGATCTATGGGGAAGAGCTGCTGTTGGTCTGATCAATGGGGCAGGAGCAGCAGTGGGGCAGATTTGGGTAAGATCTATAAGTCAGGAGCGGCTGTGGGGCTGATGTGGGTCAGATCTAGTGGGCAGGGGCTGCTGTGGGGCAGATGTGGGTCAGATCTATAGGGAAGGGACTGCTGTGGGGCAGATGTGGGTCAGATCTATGGGGCAGGAGCTGCTGTGGTGCTGATGTGGGTCAGATCTATAGGTCAGGAGCTGCTGTGGCTGATGTGGGTCAGTTCTATGGGGTAGGAGCTTCTGTGAGACTGATGTGGGTCAGATCTATGGGGCAGGAGCTGCTGTGGGGCACATGTGGGTCAGACCTATGGGGCAGGAGCTGCTGTGGGGCAGATTTGAATCAGATCTATAGGGCAGGAGCTGCTGTGGGTCAGATCTATGGAGCAGGAGCTGCTGTGGGGCACATGTGAGTTAGATCTATGGGCCAGGAGATGGTGTGGGGCAGATTTGGGTCAGATGTATGGGGCAGGAGCTGATGGTGGGGCTGATGTTGGTCAGATCTATAGGGCAGGAGCTGCAGTGGGGCTGATGTGGGTCAGATCTATGGGGCAGGATCTCATGTGGGGCTGAAGTGGGTCAAATCAATGGGGCAGACCTGCTCTGGGGCATATGTGGGTCAGATCTATGGAGCAGGAGCTGCTGTGGGGCAGATTTGAATCAGATCTATAGGGCAGGAGCTGCTGTGGGTCAGATCTATAAGCAGGAGCTGCTGTGGGTCAGATCTATGGGGCAGGAGCTGCTGTGTGGCTGATGTGGGTCAGATCTATGGGTCAGGAGCTTCTTTGGGGCTGATGGTGGTTAGATCTATATGGCAGGAGCTGCTGTGGGGTACATGTGGGTCAGACCTATGGGGCAGGAGCTGCAGAGGGGATGATGTAGGTCAGATCTATGGGGCAGGAGTTGCTGTGGGGCAGATGAGGGACATATCTATGGTGCAAAATCTGCTGTTGGACTGATGTGGGTCAGATCTATGAGTTTGGAGCTTCTGTGGGGCACATGTGGGTCAGATCTATGGGGCAGGAGCTGCTGTGGGGCTGATTTCGGTCAGATCTATGGGTCAGCAGCTGCTCTGGGTCTGATGTGGGTCAGATCTATGGGGCAGGACCTGCTGTGTGGCTGATGCGGGTCAGATCTATGAGGCATGAGCTGCTATGGGTCAGAACTATGGGGCAGGAGCTGCAGTGGAGATGACGTAGGTCAGATCTGTGGTGTAGGAGCAGCAGTGCGGCAGATGTGTGGCAGATCTTTGGGGAGGATCTGCTGTGGGGCTGATGTGGGTCAGATCTATGGGGCAGGATCTCCTGGGGGCTGATGTGGGTCAGATCTGTGGGGTAAAATCTGCTGTGGGGCAGATGTGGTTCAGATCTATGGGTCAGGAGCTGCTGTGGGGCAGATGTGGGTCAGATCTATGGCACAAGAGCTGCTGTGGTGCAGATGTGGGTCAGATCTATGGGGCAGGAGCTGCTGTGGGGCTGATACGGTTAAGATCTATGGAGCGGGAGATGCTATGGGGCTGATGAGGGTCAGATCTATGGGGCAGGAGCAGATGTGGGGCTGATGCTGGTGAGATCTATGGGGCAGGAGCTGCTGTGGGTCAGATGTGGGTCAGATCTACAGGTCAGGAGCTGCTGTGGGGCTGATGTGGGTCAAATCAATGGGGCAGAGCTGTTCTGGGGCACATGTTGGTCAGATCTATGGAACAGGAGCTGCTGTGGGGCAGATTTGAATCAGATCTATAGGGCAGGAGCTGCTGTGGGTCAGATCTATGGAGCAGGAGCTGCTGTGGGGCACATGTGAGTTAGATCTATGGGGCTGGAGATGGTGTGGGGCAGATTTGGGTCATATGTATGCGGCAGGAGCTGATAGTGGGGCTGATGTTGGTCAGATCTATAGGGCAGGAGCTGCTGTGGGTCAGATCTATGGGCAGGAGCTGCTGTGGGGCACATGTGAGTTAGATCTATGGGGCAGGAGATGGTGTGGGGCAGATTTGGGTCAGATGTATGGGTCAGGGGCTGCTGTGTGGCTGATGAGGGTCAGATCTATGGGGCATGGGCTGCTGTGGGTCAGATCTACGGGACTGGAGCTGCAGTGGAGCACATGTGGGTCAGATCTATGGGGTAGAAGCTGCTTTGGGGCTGATGGGGGTCATATCTATAAGGCAGGAGCTGCTGTGGGGCTGACTTGGGTCAGATCTATGAGGCAGGAGCTGCTGTGGGGCATATTTGGGTCAGATCTATGGGGCAGGAGCTTATGTGGGGCTGATGTCGGTCAGATTTATGAGTCAGGAGGTGCTGTGTGGCTGATGTGGGTCAGATCTATTGGGCAGGAGCTGCTTTGGGGCTGATGGTGGTTAGATCTATATGGCAGGAGCTGCTGTGGGGCACATGTGGGTCAGACCTAAGGGCAGGAGCTGCAGAGGGGATGATGTAGGTCAGATCTATGGGGCAGGAGTTGCTGTGGGGCAGATGAGGGACATATCTATGGTGCAAAATCTGCTGTTGGACTGATGTGGGTCAGATCTATGAGTTTGGAGCTGCTGTGGGGCACATGTGGGTCAGATCTATGGGGCAGGAGCTGCTGTGGGGCTGATGTGGGTCAGATTTATGAGTCAGGAGCTGCTGTGTGGCTGATGTGGGTCAGATCTATGGGTCAGCAGCTGCTGTGGGTCTGATGTGGGTCAGATCTATGGGGCAGGAGCTGCTGTGGGGCTGATGTGGGTCAGATCTATGGGGCAGGAGATGCTGTGGGTCAGATCTATGGGGCAGGAGCTGCTGTGGGGCTGATGTGTGTCAGGTCTATGGGGCAGGAACTGCTGTGTGGCTGATGCGGGTCAGATCTATGGGGCATGAGCTGCTGTGGGGTTGATGTAGGTCAGATCTGTGGGGTAAAATCTGCTGTGGGGCAGATGTGGTTCAGATCTATGGGTCAGGAGCTGCTGTGGGGCAGATGTGGGTCAGATCTATGGGGCAAGTGCTGCTGTGGGGCAGATGTGGGTCAGATCTATGGGGCAGGAGCTGCTGTGGGGCTGATACAGTTAAGATCTATGGAGCGGGAGATGCTATGGGTCTGATGAGGGTCAGATCTATGGGGCAGGAGCTGATGTGGGGCTGATGTTGGTCAGATCTATAGGGCAGGAGCTGCAGTGGGGCTGATGTGGGTCAGATCTATGGGGCAGGATCTCCTGTGGGGCTGTTGTGGGTCAAATCAATGGGGCAGAGCTGCTCTGGGGTACATGTGGGTCAGATCTATGGAGCAGGAGCTGCTGTGGGGCAGATTTGAATCAGATCTATAGGGCAGGAGCTGCTGTGGGTCAGATCTATGGGCAGGAGCTGCTGTGGGGCACATGTGAGTTAGATCTATGGGGCAGGAGATGGTTTGGGGCAGATTTGGGTCAGATGTATGGGTCAGGAGCTGCTGTGGGGCTGATGTTGGTCAGATCTATGGGGCATGGGCTGCTGTGGGTCAGATCTACGGGACTGGAGCTGCAGTGGAGCACATGTGGGTCAGATCTATGGGGTAGAAGCTGCTGTGGGGCTGATGGGGGTCATATCTATAAGGCAGGAGCTGCTGTGGGGCTGACTTGGGTCAGATCTATGGGGCAGGAGCTGCTGTGTGGCTGATGTGGGTCAGATCTATGGGGCAGGATCTGCTGTGGGGCTGATGTGGGTCAGATCTATGGGGCAGGAGCTGTTGTGGGGCCGATGGCTGTTAGATCTACGGGAAGGAGCTGCTGTGGTGCAGATGTGGGTCAGATCTATGGGGCAGGAGCTGCTGTGGGGCTGATGTGGGTCAGATCTATAGGGCAGGAGCTGCTGTGCGACAGATGTGGGTCAGATCTATGGGGCAGGAGCTGCTGTGGGGCTGATGTGGGTCAGATCTATGGGTCAGGACCTGCAGTGGAGATGATGTACGTCAGATCTATGGGGCAGGAGCTGCTGTGGGGCTGATGTGGGTCAGATCAATGGGGCTGAAGCTGCTGTGGGTCATATCTATTGGGCAGCAGCTGCTTTACATATGATGTGTGTCAGATCTATGGGGCAGGAGCTGCTGTGGGGCTGATGTGGGTTAGAACTATGGGGCAGGAGCTGCAGTGGGGCTCATGGGGGTCAGATCTATGGGGCAGGAGCTACTGTGGGGCTGATGTGGGTCAAATCAATGGGGCAGAGCTGCTCTGGGGTACATGTGTGTCAGATCTATGGAGCAGGAGCTGCTGTGGGGCAGATTTGAATCAGATCTATAGAGCAGGAGCTGCTGTGGGTCAGATCTATGGGCAGGAGCTGCTGTGGGGCACATGTGAGTTAGGTCTATTTGGCAGGATCTGCTGTGGGGCAGATTTGGGTCAGATCTATGAGGCAGGAGCTTCTGTGGGGCTGACTTGGGTCAGATCTATGTGGCAGGAGCTGCTGTGGGGCTGACTTGGGTCAGATCTATGGGGCATGAGCTGCTATGGGTCAGAACTATGGGGCAGGAGCTGCAGTGGAGGTGATGTAGGTCAGATCTGTGGTGTAGGAGCAGCAGTGGGGCAGATGTGTGTCAGATCTTTGGGGAGGATCTGCTGTGGGTCTGATGTGGGTCAGATCTATGAGGCAGGATCTCCTGGGGGCTGATGTGGGTCAGATCTGTGGGGTAAAATCTGCTGTGGGGCAGATGTGGTTCAGATCTATGGGTCAGGAGCTGCTCTGGGGCAGATGTGGGTCAGATCTATGGGGCAAGAGCTGCTGTGGTGCAGATGTGTGTCAGATCTATGGGGCAGGAGCTGCTGTGGGGCTGATACGGTTAAGATCTATGGAGCGGGAGATGCTATGGGGCTGATGAGGGTCAGATCTATGGGGCAGGAGCTGATGTGGGGCTGATGTTGGTCAGATCTATGGGGCAGGAGCTGCTGTGGGTCAGATGTGTGTCAGATCTATGGGGCAGGAGCTGCTGTGGGGCTGATGTGGGTCAAATCAATGGGGCAGGAGCTGCTGTGGTGCACATGTGAGTTAGATCTATGGGGCAGGAGATGGTGTGGGGCAGATTTGGGTCTGCCGTTTGCCGTTGGCGTCCGGGGGGTCTCAGCCGCGGAGGCTCGGGTGCGCCGGCACGGTCCGGCCTCTCCCGGCGGGCTCCGCTCGGCTCGGACGTTCCTCGGCGGCGTCCGGCGATCTGAGCCGCGGCGGCTCGAGTGCACCGGCACGGTCCAACCGCTCCCTGCGGGTTCCGCTCGGCTCGGACGCTCCTCGGCGGAGTCGGTCGATGTCAGCCGCGGCGACACGGTCCAGCCTCTCCAGGCGGACTCAGCTCGGCTCGGACGTTCCGCGGAAGTGGACATGTGCCGCTCTTGTGGCTGCTTCGCTGCGCCGGCACTGTGTACACGGCTCCGAGCGTCTCCGGGGGCAGGGAGGGAAGAGGGGGGGTGGGGGGGGGAGTAAGAGGGGGCGGGCACAGCGTCGGCGGCTAGGCGTCGCTGCCCATGCAGCTCGACTAGGTCGGCACGGTCTACCCGGCTCCGAGCGGGCCGTGGTGCTCGGCGGCGGCGGCTAGGGGTTGCCGCCTATGTGTCTCGGCTAGGTCGGCACGGTCTACCTGTCTCCGAGCGGGCCGTGGCGGTCGGCGGCGGGGGCTAGGGGTCGCTGCCTATGCGGCTAGTCTAGGTCGGCACGGTCTACCCGGCTCCGAGCGGGCCGTGGTGCTCGGCGGCGGGGGCTAGGGGTTGCTGCCTATGCGTCTCGTCCATGTTGGCACGGTCTACCCGGCTCCGAGCGGGCCGTGGTGCTCGGCGGCGGCGGCTAGGGGTCGCTGCCTATGCGTCTCGGCTAGGTCGGCACGGTCTACCCGGCTCCGAGCGGGCCGTGGTGCTCGGTGGCGGGGGCTAGGGGTCGCTGCCTATGCGGCTCGGCTAGGTCGGCACGGTCTACACAGCTCCGAGCGGGCCGTGGTGCTCGGCGGCGGCGGCTAGGGGTCGCTGCCTATGCGGCTCGGCTAGGTCGGCACGGTCTACCCGGCTCCGAGCGGACCGTGGTGCTCGGCGGCGGCGGCTAGGGGTAGCCGCCTATGTGTCTTGGCTAGGTCGGCACGGTCTACCTGGCTCCGAGCGGGCCGTGGGGCTCGGCGGCGGGGGCTAGGGGTCGCTGCCTATGCGGCTAGTCTAGGTCAGCACGGTCTACCCGGCTCCAAGCGGGCCGTGGTGCTCGGCGGCGGGGGCTAGGGGTTGCTGCCTATGCGTCTCATCTAGGTCGGCACGGTCTACCCGGCTCCGAGCGGGCCGTGGTGCTCAATGGCGGGGGCTAGGGGTCGCTGCCTATGCGGCTCGGCTAGGTCGGCACGGTCTACACAGCTCCGAGCGGGCCGTGGTGCTCGGTGGCGGAGGCTAGGGGTCGCTGCCTATGCGGCTCGTCTAGGTCGGCACGGTCTACCTGGCTCCGAGCGGGCTGTGGTGCTCGGCGGCGGCGGCTAGGGGTCGCTGCCTATGCGGCTCGGCTAGGTCGGCACGGTCTACCTGGCTCCGAGCGGGCCGTGGTGCTCGGCGGCGGCGGCTAGGGGTCGTTGCCTATGCGCCTCGGCTAGGTCGGCACGGTCTACCCGGCTCCGAGTGGGCCGTGGTGCTCGGCGACGGCGGCTAGGGGTCGCTGCCTAAGCGGCTCGACTAGGTCGGCACCGTCTACACGGCTCCGAGCGTGCGCGAGGGCTCGGCGGCGGTCGCTAGGTGTCGCTGCACGTCTGCCAGCCCGTCTGTCAGCGACCTCTAGCGTCCGCGGCGGAGCAGGGTAGACCGTGCCAACGTGAGCCGGACGCCGCTCAGCGACCCCTGGCCGCCGCCGCATGAGCTTCGGTCCGCTCGGAGCCGGGTAGACCGTGCCGACCAACTCGAGCCGGACGTGCAGCGACCGCTGCCCAGGGCGGAGGCTCATGTGCGCCGGCACGGTCCAGCCTCTCCCGGTGGGCTCCGTTCGGTTCGTACGTTCCTCGGTGGTGTCCGGGGGGTCTCAGCCGCGGCGGCTTGAGTGCGCCGGCACTGCACAGCCTCTCCCGGCGGGATCCGTTCGGCACGGACGTTCCGTGGCGGCGTCCGGGGGGTCTCAGCAGCGGAGGCTCGGGTGCGCCGGCATGGTCCAGCCTCTCCCGGCGGGTTCCGCTCGGTTCAGACGCTCCTCGGCAGAGTCGGTCGATCTCAGCCGCGGCGACACGGTCCAGCCTCTCCAGGCGGACTCAGCTCGGCTCGGACGTTCCGCGGAAGTGGACAAGTGCCGCTCTTGTGGCTGCTCCGCTGCGCTGGCACTGTGTACACGGCTCTGAGCGTCTCCGGGGGCAGGGGGGGAAGAGGGGGGGGTAAGGGGGGGAGTAAGAGGTGGCGGGCACAGCGTCGGCGGCTAGGCGTCGCTGCCCATGCGACTCGACTAGGTCGGCACGGTCTACCCGGCTCCGAGCGGGCCGTGGTGCTCAATGGCGGGGGCTAGGGGTCGCTGCCTATGCGGCTCGGCTAGGTCGGCACGGTCTACACAGCTCCGAGCGGGCCGTGGTGCTCGGCGGCGGAGGCTAGGGGTCGCTGCCTATGCGGCTCGTCTAGGTCGGCACGGTCTACCTGGCTCCGAGCGGGCCGTGGTGCTCGGCGGCGGCGGCTAGGGGTCGCTGCCTATGCGGCTCGGCTAGGTCGGCACGGTTTACCTTGCTCCGAGCGGGCTGTGGTGCTCGGCGGCGGCGGCTAGGGGTCGCTGCCTATGCGGCTCGGCTAGGTCGGCACGGTCTACCTGGCTCCGAGCGGGCCGTGGTGCTCGGCGGCGGCGGCTAGGGGTCGCTGCCTATGCGGCTCGGCTAGGTCGGCACGGTCTACCTTGCTCCGAGCGGGCTGTGGTGCTCGGCGGCGGCGGCTAGGGGTCGCTGCCTATGCGGCTCGGCTAGGTCGGCACGGTTTACCTTGCTCCGAGCGGGCTGTGGTGCTCGGCGGCGGCGGCTAGGGGTCGCTGCCTATGCGGCTCGGCTAGGTCGGCACGGTCTACCTGGCTCCGAGCGGGCCGTGGTGCTCGGCGGCGGCGGCTAGGGGTCGTTGCCTATGCGCCTCGGCTAGGTCGGCACGGTCTACCCGGCTCCGAGTGGGCCGTGGTGCTCGGCGACGGCGGCTAGGGGTCGCTGCCTAAGCGGCTCGACTAGGTCGGCACCGTCTACACGGCTCCGAGCGTGCGCGAGGGCTCGGCGGCGGTCGCTAGGTGTCGCTGCACGTCTGCCAGCCCGTTTGTCAGCGACCTCTAGCGTCCGCGGCGGAGCAGGGTAGACCGTGCCGACGTGAGCCGGACGCCGCTCAGCGACCCATGGCCGCCGCCGCATGAGCTTCGGTCCGCTCGGAGCCGGGTAGACCGTGCCGACCAACTCGAGCCGGACGTGCAGCGACCGCTGCCCAGGGCGGAGGCTCATGTGCGCCGGCACGGTCCAGCCTCTCCCGGCGGGCTCCGTTCGGTTCGTACGTTCCTCGGTGGTGTCCGGGGGGTCTCAGCCGCGGCGGCTTGAGTGCGCCGGCACTGCACAGCCTCTCCCGGCGGGATCCGTTCGGCACGGACGTTCCGTGGCGGCGTCCGGGGGGTCTCAGCAGCGGAGGCTCGGGTGCGCCGGCATGGTCCAGCCTCTCCCGGCGGGTTCCGCTCGGTTCAGACGCTCCTCGGCAGAGTCGGTCGATCTCAGCCGCGGCGACACGGTCCAGCCTCTCCAGGCGGACTCAGCTCGGCTCGGACGTTCCGCGGAAGTGGACAAGTGCCGCTCTTGTGGCTGCTCCGCTGCGCTGGCACTGTGTACACGGCTCTGAGCGTCTCCGGGGGCAGGGGGGGAAGAGGGGGGGGTAAGGGGGGGAGTAAGAGGGGGCGGGCACAGCGTCGGCGGCTAGGCGTCGCTGCCCATGCGACTCGACTAGGTCGGCACGGTCTACCCGGCTCCGAGCGGGCCGTGCTGCTCGGCGGCGGCGGCTAGGGGTTGCTGCATATTTGTCTCGGCTAGGTCGGCACGGTCTACCTGGCTCCGATCGGGCCGTGGGGCTCGGCGGCGGGGGCTATGGGTTGCTGCCTATGCGACTAGTCTAGGTCGGCACGGTCTACCCGGTTCCGAGCGGGCTGTGGTGCTCGGCGGCGGGGGCTAGGGGTTGCTGCCTATGTGTCTCGCCTAGGTCGGCACGGTCTACCCGGCTCCGAGCGGGCCGTGGTGCTCGGTGGCGGGGGCTAGGGGTCGCTGCCTATGCGGCTCGGCTAGGTCGGCACGGTCTACCTGGCTCCGAGCGGGCCGTGGTGCTCGGCGTCAGCGGCTAGGGGTCGCTGCCTATGCGGCTCGGCTAGGTCGGCACGGTCTACCTGGCTCCGAGCGGGCCGTGGTGCTCGGCGGCGGCGGCTAGGGGTCGCTGCCTATGCGGCTCGGCTAGGTCGGCACGGTCTACCCGGCTCCGAGTGGGCCGTGGTGCTCGGCGACGGCGGCTAGGGGTCGCTGCCTAAGCGGCTCGACTAGGTCGGCACCGTCTACCCGGCTCCGAGCGTGCGCGAGGGCTCGGCGGCGGTCGCTAGGTGTCGCTGCACGTCTGCCAGCCCGTCTGTCAGCGACCTCTAGCGTCCGCGGCGGAGCAGGGTAGACCGTGCCGACATGAGCCGGACGCCGCTCAGCGACCCCTGGCCGCCGCCGCATGAGCTTCGGTCCGCTCGGAGCCGGGTAGACCGTGCCGACCAACTCGAGCCGGACGTGCAGCGACCGCTGCCCAGGGCGGAGGCTCATGTGCGCCGGCACGGTCCAGCCTCTCCCGGCGGGCTCCGTTCGGTTCGTACGTTCCTCGGTGGTGTCCGGGGGGTCTCAGCCGCGGCGGCTTGAGTGCGCCGGCACTGCACAGCCTCTCCCGGCGGGATCCGTTCGGCACGGACGTTCCGTGGCGGCGTCCGGGGGGTCTCAGCAGCGGAGGCTCGGGTGCGCCGGCATGGTCCAGCCTCTCCCGGCGGGTTCCGCTCGGTTCAGACGCTCCTCGGCAGAGTCGGTCGATCTAAGCCGCGGCGACACGGTCCAGCCTCTCCAGGCGGACTCAGCTCGGCTCGGACGTTCCGCGGAAGTGGACAAGTGCCGCTCTTGTGGCTGCTCCGCTGCGCTGGCACTGTGTACACGGCTCTGAGCGTCTCCGGGGGCAGGGGGGGAAGAGGGGGGGGTAAGGGGGGGAGTAAGAGGGGGCGGGCACAGCGTCGGCGGCTAGGCGTCGCTGCCAATGCGACTCGACTAGGTCGGCACGGTCTACCCGGCTCCGAGCGGGCCGTGCTGCTCGGCGGCGGCGGCTAGGGGTTGCTGCATATTTCTCTCGGCTAGGTCGGCACGGTCTACCTGGCTCCGATCGGGCCGTGGGGCTCGGCGGCGGGGGCTATGGGTTGCTGCCTATGCGACTAGTCTAGGTCGGCACGGTCTACCCGGTTCCGAGCGGGCCGTGGTGCTCGGCGGCGGGGGCTAGGGGTTGCTGCCTATGCGTCTCGTCTAGGTCGGCACGGTCTACCCGGCTCCGATCGGGCCGTGGTTCTCGGCGGCGGCGGCTAGGGGTCGCTGCCTATGTGTCTCGCCTAGGTCGGCACGGTCTACCCGGCTCCGAGCGGGCCGTGGTGCTCGGTGGCGGGGGCTAGGAGTCGCTGCCTATGCGGCTCGGCTAGGTCGGCACGGTCTACCTGGCTCCGAGCGGGCCGTGGTGCTCGGCGTCAGCGGCTAGGGGTCGCTGCCTATGCGGCTCGGCTAGGTTGGCACGGTCTACCTGGCTCCGAGCGGGCCGTGGTGCTCGGCGGCGGCGGCTAGGGGTCGCTGCCTATGCGGCTCGGCTAGGTCGGCACGGTCTACCCGGCTCCGAGTGGGCCGTGGTGCTCGGCGACAGTGGCTAGGGGTCGCTGCCTAAGCGGCTCGACTAGGTCGGCACGGTCTACCCGGCTCCGAGCGTGCGCGTGGGCTCGGCGTCGGTCGCTAGGTGTCGCTGCACGTCTGCCATCCCGTCCGTCAGCGACCTCTAGCGTCCGCGGCGGAGCAGGGTAGACCGTGCCGACGTGAGCCGGACGCCGCTCAGCGACCCCTGGCCGCCGCCGCATGAGCTTCGGTCCGCTCGGAGCCGGGTAGACCGTGCCGACCAACTCGAGCCGGACGTGCAGCGACCGCTGCCCAGGGCGGAGGCTCATGTGCGCCGGCACGGTCCAGCCTCTCCCGGCGGGCTCCGTTCGGTTCGTACGTTCCTCGGTGGTGTCCGGGTTGTCTCAGCCGCGGCGGCTCGAGTGCGCCGGCACTGCACAGCCTCTCCCGGCGGGATCCGCTCGGCACGGACGTTCCACGGTGGCGTCCGGGGGGTCTCAGCCGCGGAGGCTCGGGTGCGCCGGCACGGTCCAGCCTCTCCCGGCGGGCTCCGCTCGGCTCGGACGTTCCTCGGCGACGTCCGGCGATCTGAGCCGCGGCGGCACGAGTGCGCCGGCACAGTCCAACCGCTCTCGGCGGGCTCGGCTAAGCTCGGACGTTCCGCGGCGGCGTCCGGGGGGTCTCAGCCGCGGAGGCTCGGGTGCGCCGGCACGGTCCAGCCTCTCCCAGCGGGCTCCGCTCGGCTCGGACGTTCCTCGGCGGTGTCCGGCAATCTGAGCTGCGGCGGCTCGAGTGCGCCGGCACGGTCCAACCGCTCCCGGCGGGTTCCGCTCAGCTCGGACGCTCCTCGGCAGAGTCGGGCGATCTGAGCCGCAGCGACATGATCCAGCCTCTCCAGGCGGACTCAGCTCGGCTCGGACGTACCGCGGAAGTGGCCAAGAGCTCCTCTTGTGGCTGCTCCGCTGCGCTGGCACTGTGTACCCGGCTCCGAGAGTCTCCGGGGGGGGGCGGGGGGGAAGAGGGGGGCGGTGGTGGTGGGAGTAAGGGTGGGGGGGCACGGCGTCGGCGGCTATATGTCGCTGCCCATGCGGCTCGACTAGATCCGAGCGGGCCGTGGTGCTCGGTGGCGGCGGCTAGGGGTCGCTGCCTATGCGGCTTGGCTAGGTCGGCACGGTCTACCCGGCTCCGAGCGGGCCATGGTGCTTGACGACGGTGGCTAGGGGTCGCTGCCTAAGCGGCTCGACTAGGTCGGCACAGTCTACTTTGCTCCGTTCCTGCGCGAGGGCTCGGCGGCGGTCGCTAGGTGTCGCTGCACTCTGCCAGCCCATCCGTCAGCGACCTCTAGCGTCCGCGGCGGAGCAGGGTAGACCGTGCCGACGTGAGCCGGCCGCTGCTCAGCGTCCCATGGCCACCGCAGCATGAGATTCGGTCCGCTCGGAGCCGGGTAGACCGTGCCGACCAACTCGAGCCGGACGTGCAGCGACCGCTGGCCAGCACGGAGGCTCGTGTGCACCGGCACGGTCCAGCCTCTCCCGGCGGGTTCTGCTCGGCTCGGACGCTCCTCGGCGGAGTCGGGCGATCTGAGCCGCGGCGGCTCGAGTGCGCCGGCACTGCACAGCCTCTCCCGGCGGGTTCCGCTCGGCACGGACGTTCCTCGGCGGCGTCCGGCGATCTGAGCCGCGGCTGCACGAGTGCGCCGGCACGGTCCAACCGATCTCGGCGTTCTCGGCTCGGCTCGGACGTTCCGCGGCGGCGTCCGGGGGGTCTCAGCCGCGGAGGCTCGGGTGCGCCGGCACGGTCCAGCCTCTCCCGGCGGGCTCCGCTCGGCTCGGACGTTCCTCGGCGGCGTCCGGCGATCTGTGCCGCGGCGGCTCGAGTGCGCCGGCACGGTCCAACCGCTCCCTGCGGGTTCCGCTCGGCTCGGACGCTCGTCGGCGGAGTCGGGCGATCTGAGCCACGGCGACAAGGTCCAGCCTCTTCAGGCGGACTCAGCTCGGCTCGGACGTTCCGCGGAAGTGGCCAAGTGCTGCTCTTGTAGCTGCTCCGCTGCGCCGGCACTCTGTACCCGGCTCCGAGCGCCTCCGGGGGCAGGGGGGGAAGAGGGGGTGGGGGGGGGAGTAAGGGGGGGGGGCACGGCGTCGGCGGCTAGGCGTCGCTGCCCATGCGGCTCGACTAGGTCGGCACGGTCTACCCCGCTCCGAGCGGGCCATGGAGCTCTGCGGCGGCGGCTAGGGGTCGCTACCTAAGCAGCTCGGCTAGGTCGGCATGGTCTACCCGGCTCCGAGCGGGCCGTGGTTCTCGGCGGCGGCGGCTAGGGGTCGCTGCCTATGCGTCTCGTCTAGGTCGGCACGGTCTACCCGGCTCCGAGCGGGCCGTGGTGCTCAATGGCGGGGGCTAGGGGTCGCTGCCTATGCGGCTCGGCTAGGTCGGCACGGTCTACCCGGCTCTGAGCGGGCCGTGGTGCTCGGCGGCGGTGGCTAGGGGTCGCTGCCTATGCGGCTCGTCTAGGTCGGCACGGTCTACCTGGCTCCGAGCGGGCCGTGGTGCTCGGCGGCGGCGGCTAGGGGTCGCTGCCTATGCAGCTCGGCTAGTTCGGCACGGTCTACCCGGCTCCGAGCGGGCCGTGGTGCTCGGCGACGGTGGCTAGGGGTCGCTGCCTAAGCGGCTCGACTAGGTCGGCACGGTCTACCTGGCTCCAGGCGTGCGCGAGGGCTTGGCGGCGGTCGCTAGGTGTCGCTGCACGTCTGCCAGCCACTCCGTCAGCAACCTCTAGCGTCCGCGGCGGAGCAGGGTAGACCGTGCCGACGTGAGCCGGACGCCGCTCAGTGACCCCTGGCCGCCGCCGCATGAGCTTCGGTCCGCTCGGAGCCGGGTAGACCGTGCCGACCAACTCGGGCCGGACGTGCAGCGACCGCTGGCCAGGGCGGAGGCTCGTGTGCGCAGGCACGGTCCAGCCTCTCCCGGCGGGCTCCGTTCGGTTCGGACGTTCCTCGGTGGTATCCGGGGGGTATCAGCCGCGGCGGCTCGAGTGCGCCGGCACTGAACAGCCTCTCCCGGCGGGCTCCGCTCGGCACGGACGTTCCTCGGCGGCGTCCGGCGATCTGAGCCGCGGCAGCACGAGTGCGCCGGCACGGTCCAACCGCTCTCGGCGGACTCGGCTTGGCTCGGACATTCCGCGGCGGCGTCCGGGGGGTCTCAGCCGCGGAGGCTCGGGTGCGCCGGCACGGTCCAGCCTCTCCCTGCGGGCTCCGCTCGGCTCGGACGTTCCTCGGCGGCGTCCGGAGATCTGAGCCGCGGCGGCTCGAGTGCGCCGGCACGGTCCAACCGCTCCCGGCGGGTTCCGCTCGGCTCGGACACTCCTCAGCGGAGTCGGGCGATCTGAGCCGCGGCGACACGGTCCAGCCTCTCCAGGCGGACTCAGCTCGGCTCGGACGTTCCGCGAAGTAGCCAAGTGCCGCTCTTGTGGCTGCTCCGCTGCGCCGGCACTCTGTACCTGGCTCCGAGCGTCTCCGGTGGGGGGGGGGGGGGAGGAAGGGGGGGTGGGGGGGGAGTAAGGGGGGGTGGGCACAGCGTCGGCGGCTAGGCGTCGCTGCCCATGCAGCTCGACTAGGTCGGCACGGTCTACCCGGCTCCGAGCGGGCCGTGGTTCTCGGCGGCGGCGGCTAGGGGTCGCTGCCGATGCGGCTCGGCTAGGTCGGCACGGTCTACCCGGCTCCGAGCGGGCCGTGGTGCTCGGCGGCGGTGGCTAGGGGTCGCTGCCTATGCGGCTCGGCTAGGTCGGCACGGTCTACCTGGCTCCGAGCGGGCCGTGGTGCTCGGCGGCGGCGGCTAGGGGTCGCTGCCTATGCGGCTCGGCTAGGACGGCACGGTCTACCCGGCTCCGAGCGGGCCGTGGTGCTCGGCGACGGTGGCTAGGGGTCGCTGCCTAAGCGGCTCGACTAGGTCAGCACGGTCTACCCGGCTGCGAGCGGGCTAGGGTGCTCGGCGGCGGATGCTAGAGGTCGCTGCATATGCGGCTCGACTAGGTCGGCACAGTCTACCCTGCTCCGTGCCTGCGCGAGGGCTCGGCGGCGGTCGCTAGGTGTCGCTGCACGTCTGCCAGCCTGTCCGTCAGCGACCTCTAGCATCCGCGGCGGAGCAGGGTAGACCGTGCCTACGTGAGCCGGCCGCCGCTCAGCGACCCATGGCCGCCGCCGCATGAGCTTCAGTCCTCTCGGAGCCGGGTAGATCGTGCCGACCAACTCGACCCGGACGTGCAGCGACCGCTGGCCAGCGCGGAGGCTCGTGTGCACCGGCACGGTCCAGCCTCTCCCGGCGGGTTCCGCTCGGCTCGGACGCTCCTCGGCGGAGTCGGGCGATCTGAGCCGCGGCGGCTCGAGTGCGCCGGCACTGCACAGCCTATCCCGGCGGGCTCCGCTCGGCACGGACGTTCCTCGGCGGCGTCCGGCGATCTGAGTCTCGGCGGCACGAGTGCGCCGGCACGGTCCAACCGATCTCGGCGGAGTCGGCTCTGCTCGGACGTTCCGCGGCGGCTTCCGGGGGGTCTCAGCCACGGAGGCTCGGGTGCGCCGGCACGGTCCAGCCTCTCCCGGCGGGCTCCGCTTGGCTCGGACGTTCCTCGGCGGCGTCCGGCGATCTGAGCCGCGGCGGCTCGAGTGCGCCGGCACGGTCCAACCGCTCACTGCGGGTTCCGCTTGGCTCGGACGATCCTCGGCGGAGTCGGGCGATCTGAGCCACGGCGACAAGGTCCAGCCTCTTCAGGCGGACTCAGCTCGGCTCGGACGTTCTGCGGAAGTGGCCAAGTGCCGCTCTTGTAGCTGCTCCGCTGCGCCGGCACTCTGTACCCGGCTCCGAGCGCCTTCCGGGGGCAGGGAGGGAAGAGGGGGTGGGGGGGGGGAGTAAGGGGGGAGGGGGCACGGCGTCGGCGGCTAGGCGTCGCTGCCCATGCGGCTCGACTAGGTCGGCATGGTCTACCCGGCTGCGAGCGGGCTAGGGTGCTCGGCGGCGGATGCTAGAGGTCGCTGCATATGCGGCTCGACTAGGTCGGCACAGTCTACCCGGCTCCGTGCCTGCGCGAGGGCTCGGCGGCGGTCGCTAGGTGTCGCTGCACGTCTGCCAGCCTGTCCGTCAGCGACCTCTAGCGTCCGCGGCGGAGCAGGGTAGACCGTGCCGACGTGAGCCGGCCGCCGCTCAGCGACCCATGGCCGCCGCCGCATGAGCTTCAGTCCTCTCGGAGCCGGGTAGACCGTGCCGACCAACTCGACCCGGACGTGCAGCGACCGCTGGCCAGCGCGGAGGCTCGTGTGCACCGGCACGGTCCAGCCTCTCCCGGCGGGTTCCGCTCGGCTCGGACGCTCCTCGGCGGAGTCGGGCGATCTGAGCCACGGCGGCTCGAGTGCGCCGGCACTGCAAAGCCTCTCCCGGCGGGCTCCGCTCGGCACGGACGTTCCTCGGCGGCGTCCGGCGATCTGAGCCCCGGCTGCACGAGTGCGCCGGCACGGTCCAACCGATCTCGGCGTTCTCGGCTCGGCTCGGACGTTCCGCGGCGGCGTCCGGGGGGTCTCAGCCGCGGAGGCTCGGGTGCGCCGGCACGGTCCAGCCTCTCCCGACGGGCTCCGCTTGGCTCGGACGTTCCTCGGCGGCGTCCGGCGATCTGAGCCGCGGCGGCTCGAGTGCGCCGGCACGGTCCAACCGCTCACTGCGGGTTCCGCTCGGCTCGGACGCTCCTCGGCGGAGTCGGGCGATCTGAGCCATGGCGACAAGGTCCAGCCTCTTCAGGCGGACTCAGCTCGGCTCGGACGTTCTGCGGAAGTGGCCAAGTGCCGCTCTTGTAGCTGCTCCGCTGCGCCGGCACTCTGTACCCGGCTCCGAGCGCCTTCCGGGGGCAGGGAGGGAAGAGGGGGTGGGGGGGGGGAGTAAGGGGGGGGGGGCACGGCGTCGGCGGCTAGGCGTCGCTGCCCATGCGGCTCGACTAGGTCGGCACGGTCTACCCCGCTCCGAGCGGGCCATGGTGCTCTGCGGCGGCGGCTAGGGGTCGCTACCTAAGCAGCTCGGCTAGGTCGGCACGGTCTACCCGGCTCCGAGCGGGCCGTGGTTCTCGGCGGCGGCGGCTAGGCGTCGCTGCCTATGCGTCTCGTCTAGGTCGGCACAATCTACCCAGCTCCGAGCGGGCCGTGGTGCTCGGCGGCGGGGGCTAGGGGTCGCTGCCTATGCGGCTCGGCTAGGTCGGCACGGTCTACCCGGCTCTGAGCGGGCCGTGGTGCTCGGCAAACGGTGGCTAGGGGTCGCTGCCTATGCGGCTCGTCTAGGTCGGAACGGTCTACCTGGCTCCGAGCGGGCCGTGGTGCTCGGCGGCGGCGGCTAGGGGTCGCTGCCTACGCGGCTCGGCTAGGACGGCACGGTCTACCCGGCTCCGAGCGGGCCGTGGTGCTTGGCGGCGGGGGCTAGGGGTCGCTGCCTATGCGGCTCGGCTAGGTCGGCACGGTCTACACAGCTCCGAGCGGGCCGTGGTGCTCGGCGGCGGCGGCTAGGGGTCGCTGCCTATCTGGCTCGTCTAGGCCGGAACGGTCTACCCGGCTCCGAGCGGGCCGTGGTGCTCGGCGGCGGCGGCTAGGGGTCGCTGCCTATGCGGCTCGGCTAGGTCGGCACGGTCTACCCGGCTCCGAGCGGGCCGTGGTGCTCGGCGACGGTGGCTAGGGGTCGCAGCCTAAGCGGCTCGACTAGGTCGGCACGGTCTACCTGGCTCCAGGCGTGCGCGAGGGCTCGGCGGCGGTCGCTAGGTGTCGCTGCACGTCTGCCAGCCAGTCCGTCAGCGACCTCTAGCGTCCGCGGCGGAGCAGGGTAGACCGTGCCGACGTGAGCCGGACGCCGCTCAGCGACCCCTGGCCGCCGCCGCATGAGCTTCGGTTTGCTCGGAGCCGGGTAGACCGTGCCGACCAACTCGAGCCGGACGTGCAGCGACCGCTGGCCAGGGCGGAGGCTCGTGTGCGCCGGCACGGTCCAGCCTCTCCCGGCGGGCTCCGTTCAGTTCGGACGTTCCTCGGTGGTGTCCGGGGGGTCTCAGCCGCGGCGGCTCGAGTGCGCCGGCACTGCACAGCCTCTCCTGGCGGGCTCCGCTCAGCACGGACGTTCCTCAGCGGCGTCCGGCGATCTGAGCCGCGGCAGCACGAGTGCGCCGGCACGGTCCAACCGCTCTCGGCGGACTCGGCTTGGCTCAGACGTTCCGCGGCGGCGTCCGGGGGGTCTCAGCCGCGGAGGCTCGGGTGCGCCGGCACGGTCCAGCCTCTCCCGGCGGGCTCCGCTCGGCTCGGACATTTCTCGGCGACGTCCAGCGATATGAGCTGCGGCGGCTCGAGTGCGCCGGCACAGTCCAACCGCTCCCAGCGGGTTCCGCTCGGCTCGGACGCTCCTCGGCGGAGTCGGGCGATCTGAGCCGCGTCGGCTCGAGTGCGCCGGCACTGCACAGCCTCTCCCGGCGGGATCCGCTCGGCACGGACGTTCCTTGTCGGCGTCCGGCGATCTGAGCCGTGGCTGCACGAGTGCGCCGGCACGGTCCAACCGCTCTCGGCGGGCTCGGCTCGGCTCGGACGTTCCGCGGTGGCGTCCGGGGGGTCTCAGCCGCGGAGGCTCGGTTGCGCCGGCACGGTCCAGCCTCTCCCGGCGGGCTCCGCTCGGCTCGGACGTTCCTCGGCGGCGTCCGGCGATCTGAGCCGCGGCGTCACGAGTGCACCGGCACGGTCCAACTGATCTCGGCGGGCTTGGCTCGGCTCGGACGTTCCGCGGCGGCGTCTGGGGGGTCTCAGCCGCGGAGGCTCGGGTGCGCCGGCACGGTCCAGCCTCTCCCAGCGGGCTCCGCTCGGCTCGGACGTTCCTCGGCGGCGTCCGGCGATCTGAGCCGCGGCGGCTCGACTGCGCCGGCACGGTCCAACCGCTCCCTGCGGGTTCCGCTCGGCTCGTACGTTCCTCGGCGGCGTCCGGCGATCTGAGCCGCGGCGGCTCGAGTGCGCCGGCACGGTCCAACCGCTCCCGGCGGACTCAGCTCGGCTCGGACATTCCGCGGAAGTAGCCAAGTGCCGCTCTTGTGGCTGCTCCGCTGCGCTGGCACTGTGTACCCGGCTCCGAGCGTCTCCAGGGGCAGGGGAGGAAGAGGGGGGGGGGGGGGGAGTAGGGGGGGAGGGGGCACGGCGTCGGCGGCTAGGCGTCGCTTCCCATGCGGCTTGACTAGGTCGGCACGGTCTACCCGGCTCCGAGCGGGCCGTGGTGCTCGGCGACGGTGGCTAGGGGTCGCTGCCTAAGCGGCTCGACTAGGTGAGCACGGTCTACCCGGCTGCGAGCGGGCTAGGGTGCTCGGCGGCGGATGCTAGAGGTCGCTGCATATGCGGCTCGACTAGGTCGGCACAGTCTACCCTGCTCCGTGCCTGCGCGAGGGCTCGGCGGTGGTCGCTAGGTGTCGCTGCACATCTGCCAGCCTGTCCGTCAGCGACCTCTAGCGTCCGCGGCGGAGCAGGGTAGACCGTGCCGACGTGAGCCGGCCGCCGCTCAGCGACCCATGACCGCCGCCGCATGAGCTTCAGTCCTCTCGGAGCCGGGTAGACCGTGCCGACCAACTCGACCCGGACGTGCAGCGACCGCTGGACAGCGCGGAGGCTCGTGTGCACCGGCACGGTCCAGCCTCTCCCGGCGGGTTCCGCTCGGCTCGGACGCTCCTCGGCGGAGTCGGGCGATCTGAGCCACAGCGGCTCGAGTGCGCCAGCACTGCACAGCCTCTCCCGGCGGGCTCCGCTCGGCACGGACGTTCCTCGGCGGCGTCCGGCGATCTGAGCCGCGGCGGCACGAGTGCGCCGGCACGGTCCAACCGATCTCGGCGGGCTCGGCTCGGCTCGGACGTTCCGCGGCGGCGTCCAGGGGGTCTCAGCCGCGGAGGCTCGGGTGCGCCGGCACGGTCCAGCCTCTCCCGGCGGGTTCCGCTCGGCTCGGACGCTCCTCGGCGGAGTCGGGCGATCTGAGCCGCGGCGACACGGTCCAACCTCTCCAGGCGGACTCAGCTCGGCTCGGACGTTCCGCGGAAGTGGCCAAGTGCCGCTCTTGTGGCTGCTCCACTGCGCTGGCACTGTGTACCCGGCTCCGAGCGTCTCCAGGGGCAGGGGAGGAAGAGGGGGGGGGGGGGGGAGTAGGGGTGGTGGGGGCACGGCGTCGGCGGCTAGGCGTCGCTGCCCATGCGGCTCGACTAGGTCGGCACTGTCTACCCGGCTCCGAGCGGGCCGTGGTGCTCGGCGGCGGCGGCTAGGGGTCGCTGCCTATGCGTCTCGGCTAGGTCGGCACAGTCTACCCAGCTCCGAGCGGGCCGTGGGACTCGGCGGCGGGGGCTAGGGGTCGCTGCCTATGCGGCTCGGCTAGGTCGGCACGGTCTACCCGGCTCCGAGCGGGCCGTGGTGCTCGGCGGCGGCGGCTAGGGGTCACTGCCTATGCGTCTCGGCTAGATCGGCACAGTCTACCCAGCTCCGAGCGGGCCGTGGGACTCGGCGGCGGGGGCTAGGGGTCGCTGCCTATGCGGCTCGTCTAGGTCGGCACGGTCTACCCGGCTCCGAGCGGGCCGTGGTGCTCGGCGGCGGCGGCTAGGGGTTGCTGCCTATGCAACTCGGCTAGGTCGGCACGGTCTACCCGGCTCCGAGCGGGCCGTGGGACTAGGCGGCGGGTGCTAGGGGTCGCTCCCTATGCGGCTCGGCTAGGTCGGCACGGTCTACCCGGCTCCGAGCGGGCCGTGGTGCTCGGCGGCGGGGGCTAGGGGTCGCTGCCTATGCGTCTCGACTAGGTCGGCACAGTCTACCCGGCTCCGAGCGGGCCGTGGTTCTTGGCGGCGGTGGCTAGGGGTCGGTGCCGATGCGGCTCGGCTAGGTCAGCACGGTCTACCCGGCTCCGAGCGTGCGCGAGGGCTCGGCGGCGGTCGCTAGGTGTCGCTGCACGTCTGCCATCCCGTCCGTCAGCGACCTCTAGCGTCCGCGGCGGAGCAGGGTAGACCGTGCCGACGTGAGCCGGACGCCGCTCAGCGACCCCTGGCCGCCGCCGAATGAGCTTCGGTCCGCTCGGAGCCGGGTAGACCGTGCCGACCAACTCGAGCCGGACGTGCAGCGACCGCTGGCCAGGGCGGAGGCTCGTGTGCGCCGGCACGGTCCAGCCTCTCCCGGCGGGCTCCGTTCGGTTCGGACGTTCCTCGGTGGTGTCCGGGGGGTCTCAGCCGCGGCGGCTCGAGTGCGCCGGCACTGCACAGCCTCTCCTGGCGGGCTCCGCTCGGCACGGACGTTCCTCGGCGGCGTCCGGCGATCTGAGCCGCGGCAGCACGAGTGCGCCGGCACGGTCCAACCGCTCTCGGCGGGCTCGGCTCGGCTCGAACGTTCCGCGGCGGCATCCGGGGGGTCTTAGCCGCGGAGGCTCGGGTGCGCCGGCACGATCCAGCCTCTCCCGGCGGGTTCCGCTCGGCACAGAAGCTCCTCGGCGGCATCCAGCGATCTGAGCCGCGGCGGCTCGAGTGCGCCGGCACGGTCCAACCGCTCCCGGCGGGTTCCGCTCGGCTCGGACGCTCCTCGGCGGAGTCGGGCGATCTGAGCCGCGGCGACACAGTCCAGCCTCTCCAGGCGGACTCAGCTCGGCCCGGACGTTCCGCGGAAGTGGCCAAGTGCCGCTCTTGTGGCTGCTCCGCTGCGCTGGCACTGTGTACCCGGCTCCGAGCGTCTCCAGGGGCAGAGGGGGAAGAGGGGGGGTGGGGGGGAAGTAAGGAGGGGGGGGGGCACGGCGTCGGCGGCTAGGCGTCGCTGCCCATGCGGCTCGACTAGGTCGGCACTGTCTACCCGGCTCCGAGCAGGCCGTTGTGCTCGGCGGCGGGGGCTAGGGGTCGCTGCCTATGCGGCTCGGCTAGGTCGGCACGGTCTACCCGGCTCCGAGCGGGCGGTGGTGCTCGGCGGCGGCGGCTAGGGGTCGCTGCCCGTGCGGCTTGCGTGTAACTGCCAGGTCTACCCGCTTTCGGCTAGGCTTTGCCGCCCTGTGAGATGGGGGGCGCTAAAGCTCCAGAGCTTGCTGGGGTGTTGCTGTAGTTTCTTACCTACCGCTACGTCGACGTAGAGCGCCGCTTACCCTCGGCGCCGCTGCCGGTAGTCGGCGCCGTTCTTTTCCGAAGCAGGTTTTTCTTACGCCTTCCATTTTCGTCTGCAGGAGCGAGCGCGTGCTCGTCTCCAGAGGCAGCAACGAGCGGGCGCAGGCGAGCGCGGTTGAGCGTCGGGCTGTGGAGTTTTTCGGTTGCGGCTTTCTGGTGCGCCGCTTGGTTCGTTCGGTCCGGTGGCC